>NC_136062.1:232990689-233036401 GCF_964261635.1 Lissotriton helveticus | reverse complement strand
AATCTTGTAATCATGCAGTTTGAGCATTAGACAGGGTAGAGGGGACGTGCTTTGAGAAACGGAAAGAAGAAAAAAGGAGGTACCATTTTGTCGCACTTTCTCGCATTCTCGGTCCTTTGACCAGTTGGGTCAACGCCTCAGTCACACACACACATTCCCTCACAGTTTCGCATCATACGTGACATGGGTTCATTCGTCCGGTCTGGTTTAAGGGTGATCACTTTTTATCAGGTTGTGCTAATTTTTCGGGTTTGTTCGATACGTGAGTAGTTTGCAGGCGTGCTTAGACACCACCCTGCGGCGCTAGTCTGTTTCGTGTATTTAGACATGGCAAGGTCTCAGATCTTCGCCACACCTTGGCTGTAATCTCTGATGTAACCTGCAGAGGAAGGAAAAAAGGGGGGGGTGGGGGAGACAGCATTCGCGCGCATTCAAATACATGGATTCATAAGTCCTTTGCTTACCTCTTACTCGTCTTTCCTCCTTGGGGCAGGGTCCCCGGGGATATGGTTTTCGGAGTCGAGGGGGGGTAGTGTGTTCATGTAGGGCGTGTGCGGGGAAACATAAAAAGGAAACCAGAGGTGCCTAGTGCGAGGTATCTAGTCAAAGGATATATCTCACTATCGGGATCCTTAAACCTCTTTCAACGCCGTGGCGTTCTAAAGCTCTTCGGTTCTTGGGTCCCTGCTACTTTGGAACGTTGTACTTTACAATATTTACATTATTTCATTTCACCCTCCTTTTACATTCCCTCATTTACACCATTCGTTTTACCCATCCTTGGAAGTCACGGTCTTCCTCTACGCGAGAGTTCATGAGTCAGTCGCGTACTTTTAAGGCGGAGTGTCGTGTTGTCGATCCGATCCGTCCTCCAGGGCTGGGCAACCATCTTCCTTTAACCTTAAAGAGAGAGCAGAGTAGGGTGCACAGAAAAAGAACTTTCCTACCCATCCCATATTGTTTTAAAATAAAGCATGCAATACCCGTCCATAGTTTCAAAGACTTTATTTTGCAAATTCATTTCAGCATATGGATTAGGAGGGTGTGGTCGTATTTGGTCGGTCGTGGCAAGGGCTAAAGTGCGTACAGTGGGGGGTGTTGTTTGCAACAATAAAAACATCGGAAAGTTTTACTCATTCATTTGTAAGAGACTAAAACGTCTATTAATTGGCTGGGGGTTCGGGGGCATATATTTCATAATTCAGAAGCATAATCACAATAGTTGTAATCAGATTTCCTATATGCATACCGTACGTGTGCGTCGTAAATGGGGTTTACATCGGTTATAAAAATATAATACAGTGTACATTTGTAATCAACATTTGTAATGGGGATTCTTTCATACTGTTCGTCGAGTGAGCTCTCCTTGTCTTTTCTAGCCAAGTGTACAAAGGATCACAAAAATCTCAGAACATCAAGTTTATATTAGTGCGAAGGAACACCACGAGGTGTTCGTAAGTTCCGATTGATACCAGCGCCATTTTGGGCGGGGCCGGCACAGTCCGGAAGCAGCATCAGGGGGAAATGTTTCCATTACTGGCAGTTTGGACCAGAGTCCTTTTCGGCAGTTCTAGAATTCACGCTAACAGAAGGTGTGGTAATGTCATGTTTGTTTCGTTGGCGATCGAGGCAGCCGTCCCTTACCGGAAACCTGCAAAGGCCGAAGGCTCCGCCGGGGACCTTTGTATGATCTTCAAGGCTGCGGAGATGCTGTCGGAGATGGGGGCTCGTGCTCCATGGGACAAATGTTCGAGTTATACGGCTGGCCAAAGTTACTCTAGTGGCCGGGGCCCGCCTTCCAGCGGATCCAGACGCCATTTTGAGGCCCTACAGGGGCCACTCTCGTCGAGTTTGCAAGAATGGAAGAGACCCTTCGGAGTGAAAGGAAGAGGTCCCTGTTTTGTGAGAGCGGGACGTCCAGCTGGGGTGCAGCTGTGATGCCCCCACCTGGGGGGGGCGAGGGAGACTCGTTCACATCGTCTCCTTCTCCCGGTGCACTCCATGCCGCTCCTTTTCATCGCCCCGCATGAAGGCCTCTCCACATCCGGTGTTCCCCAAGTGCCACCATTGTACGTTCGGTGCTGCGTAAATACTGGGGTGCCACCATTGTACGTTCGGTGCTGCGCAAGTACTGGGGTGCCACCATGGTGTGTCCGGTGCTGTGGAAGTATGGGCACCATCGCCTGACTGGGGGTGTTCGGCGTCGGGCTGGGGGCTGGGAAACCTCCTACCGGTGGAGGTGGGAGAGGCTCGTCCGCGTCGCCTCTCCCTCCCAGCCCAACTTGGACAAATTGTTGTGGAGGTACGTGCAGGACATCCCGCCGTCCAGGACTGCTGCGGCTGTGACGGAAGAGAAAAGGAAGAGGTGCCTCGCTCTCCTCTTGACATGTGGCGGGACTACCTTAGTCTTTCCAGGCCCGTTGCGGCCGGCCAAGGAGACATGTGGCGGGACTACCTGCAAATGCCCAGGCTGCGGGCTCCTGCCTCTCCTCCGGCTCCCCCATACGTTAAGATTTCCTGACCAAGAGTTGGCGGCGGGGCTCGCCTTATATGGGTTGCCGTTGGTTGGGCGTAGCCGTAACCCTGCCCTACTTTGGAAGGTTCCAGAATGGGGGGGGGGCCAATGTTCTGTTTGACTTTCATTTTCTACAGTTTATCGTTATTATTCCTTGTTTGTTGTGTTAAATTAAAAGTTAAAGTTTTTTAATGGTCTACGGATTGTGTTTTACCATTTCTTTCTTTCCAGGTTGCTTTGATGCTAAGTTTCTGCTAACAGAGGTCGAGTAACACGGAAACACGTGTAGAGGGATGACGCAGATTTGTACATTACATACACACGAACTCAGACGGGGGACAGTACAAGTACGACATACAAAGACCCAAGACAAATATAAAAACAGTTATTGGTCATAATTATCTCTTTCCGTCTGTGAATTTTAAACGAGGCTGGGTTCCCGTCTTGACATTGCCCGACCTAGGAGAACTTGATCATGCCGCTGAGATTTTCCTGGCGAAATCGGTGCCATCGGGCATAATCAAACGTGGTGGTTCTGTCTGGTCTGTCTATGTAAGTCGGGTTCTTCTCTGTCTCGCGCCTTTTCTCGTACTGTCGGTCTGTCGTTCTTGTCGGCCCTTTGCCTTTACTCACGCTCAGTAGAGTCGGGCATTGGGCTTTCCAGTGTCCGACATACCTACAAAAAGCGCATTGGTCTGACCCTAAGTCTGGTCGTCCTTTGCATAGTGTCGGGGGATAAGTTGTGGGTAGCGGTGTCCTGGGGTTGTCCTGTCGGTATATTTCCCTACTTGGTTTATCCTCGTCTTTTCTCTGTCGTTTCGTAGCCTCTCTGCGCCACATACCGAGACTGTCGAGCATAATTGGCGTCGTCTTATTATTTCGAAGGGCTATTTCTAACGTTTCTATTTTATCAAGGTCAAAGGATCCTGCCAGTGGCCACTGTTTGTCTTGGCTATCTTCGGTATACCTGTGCCATAATTTATTATAAGCTATGGTGACTAACCCATAGTTTATGAACATGTCCTTATTAGGGGTGCCTTCTAGTGGAGCTATATGGTCCACCTCTAACACCCGGTCCGGGCTAAACAGGCTATTTATCAGTGGGGAGAAGACAGACATGACGGCTCGTAACGAGGGACTAAAAAGTCAGCACTGCCTATCTTATCACTAGGTGCAAAGACTAGACAGAATATTTCTATTCTACGTTGTTTGCAGGTAGTGAATACCTCATGGATCAAAAAAAAATATATAAAACCAAACGACCAATAAATAACAATGGGGAGAATGAGTAGGACCGCAAAGATCTGCGTTACCTACCCTTTTCACTATCTGCAAAAAGGGTGGTCTCTTCCCTGCTTGCAGACAGGGAATCTCCAGGAAACAATAGTTTGTGAACAACAGTTCAGTTTCAAGCAATTATTGAGTGGGGGAGAAAAAGAACAAGCACGGCTGCTACCCTACCTATCCTCCACTGCTTGCAAAGGGAGAGGGAGCCTGTTGTTTCTCCGTTTGCAGACAGTGAATCTCTAAATAAAAAAAAACAGAGCAATACTAGTATTTTGAACAATCAAGCAATCAAAACAAATTTCGCAACTTGTCGTGGCAACACGACCTTACCCGGACCATGTGGACAGTTTCTTGTCTTCCGAATCCAGCGCCCGATCGTCCTCTTTTTCTCGTATTTCTCACGGCACTCCTGATGGTTCCCAGTCAGGACCGTAGATCACTCGAGAGAGGTCTGTTCGGAACCAGTGAAGTTCGGATGATCGGCTGCCAGACGAGGGTCTATTGGGCAAGAGCTCTCCCGATCGTTGCAGTCGTTCACTCTGTCGTCGGGACCTCTCCCACTGGATCCACGAGTCGCTGATGGGCCCCACGCTTGGGACGCCAATTGTAAAAAGTTCAATCGGGTCGGGGACAATCGATATTTGCCCGGCGGTATTGCCTCTGTGACCCTCTAGTTATTTAAATCAATGAAGAGGCAGGCGCTGGAGACTGAAAAGCAGGAAACAAGGTTTTTTATTCTCTCCGGAGGAGAACACAACGAAACGGACAGAAGGTATCGTTCTGAGGTGCTCTAACTGTATTTCTGAGGCCTGGCCTCTTATATCCACATTTATGACTTTATTGCAGATTACACATACATGTTTAAAGCTTTGATGTACGGAAAAGACATTCTCGGAACTCCCCTTTGGGCCCGTTCCCACACACATTTACAGTTAAAGTCCCCACCCTAGTCACAACAGGTGATGAGCATCGCGCAGCTGGATAATCCGCCGATTCACGGAATGTGGGGAGTCTGATCGGATCTCATGGGGTGGGGGGGCTTTGATCAACCCGGGGATTCTTTGATGGGGGAAGCTTTCTATTGTACGGGGAGGGGCAAGGATGGTATCGGCAGAGCTGGGTGTCGGCTTGGGAACGGGGAGGAAAAAACGGGCACACGGGGAAAAAGGGGGTTTGCATCTAAGGGCCGGAGATCATGAAAGGAAAGCAGGGAGGTGTCGCGCTGGGAACAGGATGAGGGCCTGGGGCAGAGCAGCGCCGAAGAGGGGTTTATGACTCAAGGCAGGTGCAAGCAGGGGGTGGTCAGCGTGCAGGCTTAGCGAAGGCAAAGGGCTATGTCAGGGGCCAGCGGCATGCAAAAGGGTTTGTTCTGATCGGGGCATCTTAAAATGGCGGGCGCGCACGACAAAAGTGTGGCATCAGGGAAGAGGCAAGATGGCGCAGATAATGTTCACCAAAACGCACTAATTTTCCACAGCAATGACCTAAAAAGCACATGCACTTGAAGGAATCGCCAGTGGAATCGCCAGTGGATAAACACTGGATAAGCCCCTATAGAGCTTCGCCAGCTATGCGCTGAAGCGCATCAGCAGGCGAGCCCTAAAAAGGCAGCAGGCCTTTTCCATCTTTGCATTCAGGATCTGGACGGACAGCTCCGTATCCATCAGGACCATCCCAATGCTGCTCAGATGTAGGAAAAAGTTAAATACTCACTTTTTAAAGAACACTACATCACAATATATTAACAGTCCACCAACCAGCTACATCTCCAATTACTCATTGACTTTACACTTGTGTCTGTACTTGGTTCGACGCTATAGAAATACAATATACATACAGGTTTTATTATTCACCATCTAAGTGGTACTGATTGTAAAGGCCTTGCAAGGTGAAAGTTGAAGCCCACTGAGCTATCCAACTGGTGTGAAATGTGGCCGCACACTAATGCTATCTACATATGCGCTAAGCTTTGCAACCAGTTTACTTTGTATGCTATATCACGTGTCACTTTACACACAAATTTCACTTGAATTGGCAAAGCAACCTGGTCTAGTACCGAATGCATAGGGCCTGATTTAGAGTTAAACCGTCGGTATTGCAGAGTACTTTACTCCAGCCATAAAGAGGTACCTCCAACTGCCAAATTGACAGATGTCCACCAGCCAGCGGACATTTCTTAACACTGATAGGAACTGCTGACGCGGCAGTTCCTGTCAAAGTATTAAAAGCTTGACGGCGGATCTGTCACCATGATGGTACCGTCCATCAAACCTTTAGCATATTTTTGTATTTTACAAATCAAAATCTCAAAGTGGAATTTTGTTTTTGAAAACACAAAGCTAATGACACCCAGACCCTGGGAGTGGTCTCCCATTGTGTGGCGTTCATTCTGTAGTATTCAGCAGGTTTTACCCCACGGTGATGCACAGTGAAAACTGGCCAGTCGACTGCTCACTCTAGGCCGGGGATTCTCTCCCTGGACGTCACTTACCCAGTCAGTTTTTTGACAGACTTCCTTTCATCTCTCTTGTCGTCTCCGCTCGCTTCCGCCCTCCTTCTATTTCTCTCCTTCTCTCCTCTCTCAATGTAGTGAGACTGACCTATTCTGTCTGATGCCCAATGGAGCTACCTGGTTTAGCTATAGGGGAGATGGGCCGTGGATAACCTCCTTTGGTCGTCACCTACCCAGTTGGCCTTTAGACAGACTTCCTTTCGTCTCTACTGTTTGTCTCTTCCCCTATCTTCATTTTCTCATCTCCCTACCCACCACTACTTCCCCTCTACACTTCAATTATCTCATCTTCTACACTCTTGCAATTGTTTGCCTAGCAACTGAAGTAATTTGGAACTGATGTAATCTTGTAATTGTAATTTTTGTGGAACCTCATGTAAAGCGCTCTGATACCTCCGGGTCTAGCCAGCGCTATATAAAACTCTCGAATAAATAAATAAATAAATGAATAAATAAATTGGATTAACAGTCAAATGGCCAAAATTCAGCTGGCCTTTACTCTGTTGGGCTGTCGAAGGAGTATGTCAGCAACAGAGACGGAGCAGTCTTCGTCACTGACATACCTACGGTCTGCCTGTCTATAAATCAGGAGAGAGAATCATTTTAGCACAATAATTTGAGGCAGGAAAGGTCCCAGCCAAATCCCTAAACGTCACTTGCCTAGAGGTCTAATGAATGGGGATTCACTTCTTCAGGGCTGCGGGTTGATCTGGGGCTGGATTCAGAAGCAGAACAATTTATTTGGGTTTATTTTAAACATGGCCCCAACAAAATATGACTCACATTCCTCCAACAGAGGAGGCATTGACCCCAAAGATTCTGATCGCTACAGCATGATATCATCAGCAAATATTGTTAGCCTTGAGACATCTTACACTGTATGTATTCATCTGATATCTTCGCTGACCCTGAAAGCATTGGCTGATGGCTCCAACGTGAGTGCAAAAAGTAGGAGTGAGATAAGGCAAACCTGCCTAGTGTTGCATTGAATGGAGATGGTTGGAGATTTTCAGCTGTTCACCCACAAGTGTGCTCTCAGTAACTGGTGGCTGCCCAGGACACAACCAATAAAACATCAGTAAAAGCAAGGCACTGCACTGCCCTAACCATGAATGGCCAGCCAACACGGTCAATCAACTACCCAGCATCCAAGGATAGCAGCATGGCATTATTATACATCCTCTGGGCGTGTTCTAAGATATGGACGATTTTCTTGGAATTATCATCGCACTGGACCACACAATAAACCGTGATTGGTGTGGATCCCCTAATGTGTGAGCAGAGGTCCCAAGGCATTGCCCAAATACTTTTTAAAATCTTAATATCTATATTGAGGAGAGAAATAGGCAAAATCGAAGGTTCACATGGTTGGATCCTTCCCTGCTCTTGGTCTCACCAATATCGCAGGGTTTTTCGTAGTACTGATGTGCCCAAGTCTCAAAAGTTACTGGGCAACTTCCTGCAATTACATTTTGAAAACAAAATGGCAGGTTAGCTGTACGGTCCTGGGCCTCCCCACATTAAGTTTAGCGATGGCACTTATCACCTACTCTTAAGAGACTATGACATTTAATGACTCTGCCTGGATAGCGGTTATCCCACGGCTCGTGTGGGCCTTTAAACAGTTCTCCATGTTGTGGGCAGAAGCCTGCGATGCCTCATATATGTCCTGGTAAAAATCTCTCGCTATTGCCATGACATCCACCTCTACTTCCCCATGTTGTTTTGTTTTTAACTGCCCTTACCCTGTCTGCATGATGTGTGACCTTCACCTGGGAAGCAAATAGTTAGCCAATCATGTACCTTGCTGAATAGAATTGCTGTTTAGTCCTTACAGAAGTAAATTCTAGGCAGTGGCGGCTGCTGATAAATTAAACTGGTGCGGCAAACATACGAGGCTAGCTTAAAATAAAAGATTCACTTACCTCTGCCCTCGATGCTCGCAGCTCCTCCATCTTCTTGTCAGTGGATCCAACTCCCCTAGTCCAATCAAAGGGCTTCTTTCATGCTGCACAGGCAGCATGACAGAAGCACCAGGATTGGCTGAAGTGGACTGGCTCCACGTTCCCTGAGGCACTGGGGGCCTTTGCTTATTCTCCACCGACTGTCTTAGAGAGGCGGGTGTAATGGTTTACACTGTGCATGTTAGGCTGGCCATCGTAAGACAGCCAGCCAAAGCGACTTGCGCAGTGGAAAAATAAATAAAATTTGTTTCATTAACATTTTATTTTTTACCTTTTGCGGAGCTGGCAGCAGGGGGTGATGCTCCTCTGCCCTAATAGAGGGGCCACCACCAATTTTGTGTTGTATAAGTTGAAAGCTCAGACTGGGACCTATGGCAAACACCTTTCTCCAAGTTTTCTTTAATAAGGATTATTTGTGTTTAGCTTCCAACGTGTCCAAGTTGAAGTTCCAGCTGTTATGTGGTCACATTAGGCCCCGGTAAGAACACCATCATTTTACATTCTCACGTTTAAAAGTGACATCTTTTTTTGAATGTTGACACTTAACACACATTTGCTTACCTGCCTGTATAGAACAATATTCTCTGCAATAACTTTGCTTACATTTACCTATCTTCGTTGGTATATTATCAGAGCCTTAATCATTCTGTACGAGGGCTTAGATAACTGCGCAAAACGATGTTGTTTGTTATAGTCCACTTGGACGACAGCTCTGTAAAATAGTATCAATAATGGCAGCCTGACTGTGGTTTCGGCATGGTAACATGGGTGAAGTTTATTATATAAATGACATCACTCCTTTGTTGAGACAGAAGAGCATTTTGCGGACACTGTCGAGGCCACCCCATGCCGGAATTCCAGCCCAGCTGAATCTTGTTCACCTCCTGAGAAGGATGGTGTCCAGCTCTACACCAAGACGGGCTCCCAGATGACACATACCCACAGGTAACTGGGGAGTTATATTACCCTAGGGGTTCAGGCAGATTCACCCACCCTAGGCACCCTAGGACATGGAGTTTATGAAGGCAAGACTTTAGATCTACTTTGACAGTGCCAACTTCAATTTAATCTCCATTACAAATTGTATAGATATTTCTGAGAGATTCCTGTAAGGTCTGTTGTCCCCTTCTCTCATTCCTGTGAAGCCCTTGTTCAATCTGTGTTCTAGTCATCCCCTATTGCCCTTTAGACCTTTCGCCACCAGCATGTCTTCATGTTGGGCTCTCCCCAGCACGTATACTGGGCTCATGCCGGCTCTTTGCACATGGCAGTCTGACACTATCTTATTGCAGATGTCTCCCATGCCACTTCCCACCACATGTCTCTTCTGCAGACTTGCTGAAAGCTGGCTCGCCAAACATTCAGAAGCTCTGACCCCTGTTGGCAGTCAGTACCGCCCAGATGCCCGACAGAGTGGCTAACTAGCACATGGTATTCACAGTACTAAATCCACTAGTAACAAGAATTGGCAAGGCCAATCGTTCTCACTTACATCATTACCTCTTCAACTAATAAAACCCACATCAGTTCAGATCAGAACCCCCATGCTCTGGCAGGGAGCAGCCACAGGGGCATCACAAGGCCTGGTAGTAGATATAAACAGTGCAGCAGGTGTAGAATCATCAGGACCCACTGGTATAAGAGACCAATTGCACCCTAATTATTGCTGCATTTCACTACCAAACCAGAGAACATGGGACCTTAATTGAATCAGGACCCATTGTCACTGGCACATGGAATGTAAAAAGTGAGAGAATAAAAAGAAAAACAACCTCTTCCTGAAAGGGAAAGCAGGCATTCAGTGGTGTGAGACAGAAACATGGTAACAGAAGGTCAGGTTCCCCTTTTATAACTCCCTGGGAGTAGGTCGAGCCTAAATTATAAACTGGTGAAAGTATTTTTGTGTTTATTTTAGGGCTAAGACAAGTAAATTATGCCTATGTCAAGAGACAAACCTTACGATGAAAGAGCTGGGAGAAGGAAGAAAGACAAGGAGGTAATGTCTAAAACCAGGTCACAGGTGCACCTCTTACTAGTTCAAAGGTTGTTTTAGGATTTCACCTAAAATATATTTTTTGCTACATACCATTCTTTTCATATTCTTTTATTTCACTGCAATGTCATTTTCGTACTTTGGATTCAAGCACTTTAAAGCTGAGCATCTACAACTAACATTAGATACACATGCAAACCATTATTGTAGAAAAAAATATTATTCGAGTTTGAGTTCCATCAGGCATTGGTGATTTCTCAAAACAAATCATCTAAATCGATATCAGAATACACTGGTTGGTTATGGTGTTACGATGTGACCTATTTATTTAGGCACACATAATTAAGACATGTATAGGGATGTTGTTATTAATATTTGGTTGTTCTGTAAGTACGTTTCCTCTGCCAACTCTCAAACATTTTTATAAAAGATTTAAACACAGCAATGTTTCCTTGAAGAAAAAACGGGCTGCAAACAACAACCAAAAGGTTTACTCTAATAAAAAGAAGATCACAGAAATGTTGGTCTGCTGACCCTAGCACGCCACCATACCTGTAAGAGCAATCAAGCAGAGAACGTCATAATTTGCGGTCTTCCTGATTATTTATTCATGATGAAGGTCCGATTGCAACTCACGCCGAATCTGAATTTGATGTACTACTAACCTGACCGTACATAGGTCGACTCATAATTCTTCACTGGTCTCAAAATACTAGTCACAAACCGCGACCAGTTTTTTTTTTGCGACCAACTCTTTATACATCTGGCCCTTATTTTATACTCCCTAAATCCTTTCTCTGTCCATAACCAAAATCAAAACCATGCTCTTCAACTTACTTCTCTACAGTTTGTTACTTCACCCAAAGGAACTCACTGACTTCATGCAAGGAAAAAACCAGAACCGGAGAGAGCCCTGAAATGCACATGCACACTACACTGTCTACCCACTGTTTGGCTTTCCTCCTCGATAGAGACCTCCACTGGTTGTTTTTTTACTTCGCCCTAATTAGGAGATGGTTACCGGTCATAAAGCTAAAACCAAAAAGTAACATGTTGCAGTGATCCTTTAGTTTGAGTGTCCTATTACATATAGGGCAACCTAGTAAATAGTGCTTTAGTGAAAGAATGTGCGAGATCAGGCCATCACAGCCAAAACGCTTGCGTGGAGAGAAAAGAGGGCAGTACTTTGCTCTCCACTTGTCAGAATCTCTAAATCGATTAACACATATGTTCCTTAAGCAGAACTGGGTCTGTTGAAATGAGACTGTGTTTTGATCTACAGGTCCAAGTTTGACAATGGACAAGACTGTAGTGGCTAAAACTAGTCCTGCTACAGATTATATGAGGGTGACTGTGCTACTCTGGGAAGTAACATGCATACCGAATCACCTAAAAAGCCACTACGGCATGTGCTAGCTGTGGAGATATACAAGCCGGCAACAGAAAGGCAACTCAAAGAAGAAAGCATGCAGTGTTCTGCAGAAGGACCAAAAAATAAGAGATACTAGTGACCAACTGAAGCTTCTTGCACTGTGTGCACTGCAAACTAAATTCTCTATCTCAGTTTGCATGCAGGAAATGGAAGACGTGTGGCCTGGTACACTGACATCTAGTTTATCTCTACATCTAGTCCCTTCCTGGTTGTTATCACCTTGTGCTCTGTTACTGGCCTTGCATAATGTTGTGGGGTGACTGTTGCATGAGCCCATCGCAGAGGGAGACTCTCCCCGTGACCAGAAGCAACGTTAACAACAAGCCTTCAGTTGAGAGATAGGGGCGTCTCAAGGTTTTCCATTCATGACTCACAGCAGGACCGCTCTACAGATCTAATTATTAGTGCATGTCGAATTTTTGTATAGCACTAGAGGTGCCCAAAAAACAGCTTTAGACCACTATTAACTAGGGGAGAAATGGGATTTTAGGTGGTGGGTCATACGTTAAGTAGATGGGCCTGTTGGAAAAACACTGTTTTAGCTCCAACTGTTCCATGCAGCTGGGGATTCAGACTCTTAAGAGTCTTTCCGAGCAGTCATTCAACTGTTGGGCTCTGCAGAGATTTAATCTAGGTGGCTGCGTCTGTTCCTTTTTTGAAGCGTATGGATAGGCGGGTTTTCATATATAGTGTTGTCTTTTCTATTAGAAGTCTTTGGGAGTAAAACAAAGCAGTGGTGAATTCTTACATGCCGGAATTTGGGCAGAGCCGAGTGCCTGTGTATTTTGGCCCTTCTTTTGAGAGCCCCAATTGGTCTGGGTGCTCTGCAACAAGTGGTTTCATCTGACTTGTGGGACACCAATGTGTAGGCTGAGGCAGGATTGCAGGTTAGTTAGGACTAGAGCAGAGAGCTGATGTACTTTCTGGTCCTTAATGAAGAGAAGTGGGATTTGCAGTCATAAAAAGGGCTACAAAACAATTTTTAATCCTGGGTATTTTGTTTAATCATACCCACATTTCATTCCCTTTAATATACAGGGCAATTGTTTAAGTATATCCAATTTGTGCTCTTTCAGACTCCTTTTTCCATCACTAGGTTAGGTATAGAAATAGAGCTGTCTATCAAGCTGTCTTCAGCTGTTTATTTCTCAAATGTGAACAACATTTATAATAGGCACAGAAGGTCTGGGCCTGTTTTGTTAGTATCTCTCAAAGCAGTTTCCCCCGCCCTCCCACATTGTGTTGCCCTCAAAATCTGCTACCAATCCACAGCTTGAGTTGTCACACTACATTTAGTATGCTTCCATCATTCATTACTACTGTTATGCCTGTAACATGGCATTTTGTATCTTGGGGTTGGAATTCTTAGGGGCTTAGAAAAACATGTTTTGTGTAAAACACACATTTTAACTGGGGTCTCAAACTGTTAATAATTAAGAACGAAATCTGAAGTAAAGTTGCATGGAATTATTGTTATTGGCAGCATGTTATGAATGTAGGTAGTGTGTGGCATTTTAAAAAAGTGTCCTCCTAGTCCCTCAATATCGTCTTTACCTTCTTTTAGTGGTGAATTATGCTTTCACATCATTTTTCTCTTTGTCTGAAGGTCACACATTTTGACATTTCAGACATCAGATAAGTTTCTATGGCGGCATATATTTCAATTTCAGGGCCTAATCACTTTCGTCCAAGCTTGGCGTTTTAGCTTCTTTGTCCAGCGCTTACATTTTTTGGGAACATCCTTAAGACGTCCCTTTATCATTTCAAGGCTAATTTGCCTTCTATGTTGTCTATATTTATTCCATGCTGTTAATTGCTTTGTTTATGTATATTTCAATGTATCTACAGTAATAATTTATATTTCTTCTGGATTCCAACAATTCCTAAATTTCAGAGGTTGCATTTAAGGCTTCGGAAGTGCACATCCTTCACAGTTCAATTAGATTTGTCCCTTACTACCCTCCATAGTCAGAACTCTGCAATGGTAATAATGTTTTAATGATTAGTTGTTTCTCTGGCAGGCAGCTGGACATATGCTTTCCAATAACTAGTCACAATTACATTTTTGGGATAAAGAAGTGATTCATTTATTTTGCACCGTAATTATTATTAATGTGTGACACATCAGTCGGTATTATATCCGGTTGGTTATCGGCAAAGGAGTTCAAAATGAATCCAATCAATGTTAAAAGCCAGAACCCCTGTGTGATACTGTTTTTGTTAGTTCGAGCCTGGGCAGCGCATGAGCTGCTCTGCGAGGCATGCTGTATTGGAGGATGTACTTGAAGCACCAGCCACTCTCCGCCCATATTTGTTATTCGGTTTTGTTATAGTTCTTCGTAAATGCTGGCTACTGATTGGTTAATATAGGCTTATTAGTCCCTCCTTAGTACCACCTTGTCTTCATTTGTAACCTCCCGTGGCGACTGGCCCTTTTACTTCTGTTGTTACACAGTATTTCTTATTTAGTCTCTAACCACTACTTCTTTAATGCGTTTCTACTACTGCAATCACAACATGCTTTCCTGTAACATTCAGCACGCCATCCGCTTTACAGTCCGTCACGGGCACAAGTGTTATATACACAGGCGCTGCTCTGTGTTTCAGTACGAGCTCTCTTTCCCTTTGCGCACCCCATGTCTTGTCACTGCCCATGCCCCACATTTCACCGGCACGTCCCTCTGTCTTCTACTACAGCCTCACCCGCTTCTCTCCAGGAGCTAGTCTAGCTGGGGCGCTGCACAGCCACCCCACACCAAAGCTAGTCCAGCAGGGGCGCTGCACAGCCACCGCACAGCAAAGCTAGTCCAGCTGGGGCGCTGCACAGCCACCCCACACCAAAGCTAGTCCAGCTGGGGCGCTGCACAGCCACCGCACAGCAAAGCTAGTCCAGCTGGGGCACTGCACAGCCACCCCACAGCAAAGCTAGTCCAGCTGGGGCGCTGCACAGCCCCCCCAAAGCAAAGCTAGTCCAGCCGGGGCACTGCACAGCCACCCCACAGCAAAGCTAGTCCAGCTGGGGCTGCACAGCCACCCCACAGCAAAGCTAATCCAGCCAAGGCACTGTACAGCCACCCCACAGCAAAGCTAGTCCACCTGGGGCACTGCACAGCCACCCCTCAGCAAAGCTAGTCCAGCTGGGGCGCTGCACAGCCACCCCTCAGTAAAGCTAGTCCAGCCGGGGCACTGCACAGCCACCCCACAGCAAAGCTAGTCCCGCTGGGGCGCTGCACAGCCACCCCACAGCAAAGCTAGTCCAGCTGGGGCGCTGCACAGCCCCCCCAAAGCAAAGCTAGTCCAGCCGGGGCACTGCACAGCCACCCCACAGCAAAGCTAGTCCAGCTGGGGCTGCACAGCCACCCCACAGCAAAGCTAGTCCAGCCAAGGCACTGTACAGCCACCCCACAGCAAAGCTAGTCCACCTGGGGCACTGCACAGCCACCCCTCAGCAAAGCTAGTCCAGCTGGGGCGCTGCACAGCCACCCCTCAGTAAAGCTAGTCCAGCCGGGGCACTGCACAGCCACCCCACAGCAAAGCTAGTCCCGCTGGGGCGCTGCACAGCCACCCTACAGCAAAGCTAGTCCCGCTGGGGCGCTGCACAGTCACCCCTCAGTAAAGCTAGTCCAGCCGGGGTACTGCACAGCCACCCCACAGCAAAGCTAGTCCAGCCAGGGCACTGCACAGCCACCCCACGGCAAAGCTAGTCCAGCTGGGGCGTTGCACAGTCACCCTTCAGCAAAGCTAGTCCAGCCGGGGCACTGCACAGCCACCCCTCAGCAAAGCTAGTCCAGCCGGGGCACTGCACAGCCACCCCACAGCAAAGCTAGTCCAGCCGGGGCACTGCACAGACATCCCACAGCAAAGCTAGTCCAGCCGGGGCACTGCACAGACATCCCACAGCAAAGCTAGTCCAGCCGGGGCACTGCACAGACATCCCACAGCAAAGCTAGTTTAGCCAGGGCACTGCACAGCCACCCCACAGCAAAGTTAGCCCTGTGAGGTACTGCACAGCCACCCAACAACAAAGCTAGCCCTTCCAATGTGCTGCACAGCCACCCTACAGCAAAGCTAGTCCTTCCCAGGCGCCACATAGGTAACCTAGACCGGCGAGGTCCTGCACAGCCATCCCACACCAAAGCTAACCCTGCCAAGGTGCTGTACAGCTACTCTACAGCATTGCTAGTCGTATCGAGGCGCTACACAAATCTTGGCTAGTTCTGCCGAGGTGCTGCACAGCTACCATGCAGCAAAGCTAGCCCTGTAAGGTGCTGCACAGCCACTCCACAGCAAAGTTAGCCCTGCCAAGGTGCTGCACAGCTACTCTACAGCATAGCTAGTCGTGTGGAGGCGCTACACAAATCTTGGCTAGTTCTGCCGAGGTGCTGCACAGCCACCACGCAGCAAAGCTAGTGCTAGCGAGGCACTACACAGCCACCACACATTAAAGCTAGTCCTCCTGAAGCACCGTCAGTGTCCTGTTCCTTGTATTCAAACTGGTGTTACCGCTGCCAGGACAGACCGTTCTCTTCATGCTCTTGGGCACAGGACACACTCCCTGCATTTGGGACACAACACCTGCCCCTGCTGCTGGGCCATAGGACAGGCTCCTTATTCTTGTCTGTGCCTCACCTGTCTGAGCCTCGGTTCCTGCTCCTGTTTCTGGCCGGTGACTTTAGAATATGCCTAGAGGAGCTCTGCACCGAGTCACCCGGGTGTGCACAGGCCAGAGACGCCCACGCTCTCCACAGGCCAGCGGCACAGCTCTTGTGCATACATCCAGGGACTGCCGGGGAGTACAGGTCGAGGCACCCCCCATAGTGTACACTGTTCCAGTAATCAGCAAAGTGCACAAGTCCGGTGAAGCACTAGGACTGTGCGTTGGGTGTAAGCAGGTCTGCCTCTTACTGGCCAAACTTGGGGTCGATGTGGCGAGCGGCACGGCCCACACAGTGTCCACAGAGGATGGAGGGTGGGCGGACTGGTGGCTCGCCTCCCGGTTAGTGATGGCGAGAAGCAGGAGAACCCCCATGTGCTGGTGCTGCATGGAGGTGCAGAGGGGAGTTCAGTTTTATCAATTTATGACGCTATTTTATTTTTAATAGCGCTTTCTATGACGAGCAAGGCTTCAGAGCGCTTTTTAGGCAATTGAGTAAACAGCTACTCTTTTTTAGGTCTCGCGCCCTATCGATGCGCGTATGCGCATCGAGCGGAGCGAGAATTCAAGCGGCGAAAACATCATGAAACCACCAGCTTTTTGCTGGCGTTTTCATGGCGTTTTCATGAAGTTCATGTGAACCACGTGTTCAAACATGAACGCGCATCAGCCTCCCTCCATTTGCCGCAGAGCACATCAAAGGGCTTCGCCCAGCGTGCGCTCTGCGGCTTCTCCTCCCCTAATTAGTCATTTTCGCCACTCCCCTGCCCGCCGTGTCGCATTTCTCCTCCCCCCTCCCCTTCTCTGCCTTCCTTTCCCGGCGCACGCATTTTTTTTTTTTTACTCCCCCCTCCCCTTCTCTGCCTTCCTTTCCCGGCACACGCATTTTTTTTTTTTACAAGCCATAAAATGAGATACTGTTTGTTGGCTTACAACACACAAGTCTCGTAGTACTGTTTCTCCCAATCATCTACACGACCGTTATGAGTCGTATAAGTGATTCATTTTCACCCAAACAGCTTCATGTCAAACTGCTTGATCCTCGTCGCTGTTTAGGCATTAAGTGCTGTGATCTGTTAGCAAGCAGCAGCTCTCTCCAAAAAACAACCCCCGCCTACCAACACAACACAAGCGAGCCTGCTGCCTCGGCGAGCACAGGGTTCAAGGTTGAGAGAGAGCTCATGAAATGAAACGGCTTCTATTAAATGATGCAAGTGTTGAAGCCTGTCGAGCTTGCATGTACCCCGTATCTGCACACTTCTCAGCACGGTGTGTATTGCATTTAAGGAGTTTACCTTACATTTGATCTTCCTTGCTTTTCAGCTTTCAGCCTGGCTCTCTCTGATAGTTCAGCAATCGAGGGAGGGCAGCTGCAGAAACAGCGAACAACCATTGCCAGACTACAGTGGTTCATCGACGCATGGCTTCATTTTCAGCTTCCTGGGATTTGACTTTCCACGTGGGAAGGCAAACACTATTGTTAACAAGCATTGGCATTGCCAATAGGTCTCTCTTGTGGGACCTTATAAGTATTTAGTTTTGCAGCACAATATCCGATTATGCAACAAGGATATTGTGCTGCAAAACTAAATACTTATAAGGTCCCACAAATGCGAGACCTATTGGCAATGCCAATGCTTGTTGTGCTCAGTTGGTAGAATCAGTGTTTTCTTGGGTGTCTGTGGGGCGTATTAGGATGTGCGTGAACTGCGTCGAGCATGGCATGAAGCAGAGCTATGTGACAGGGGCAGAAACACGTTTCCACAACGCTTTAAATACAACAGTGCACGTAGGGGGGCAATCTAGAAAAATCATTTGCGCACACCCTCGTCCCTGGCCTAACCCCGCTCATAGTCTGGCCTCTTATACAGAGAAACATTTTAGTATCTTTAAACATATTTGAATGGAGTTTCTACAGTATACAACCTGAAGAGAATCACTTCTGGTTGTTTCCAAATTCGGCAGTGTAGAAACATGAGGCACTACACTGTAGCGGGGCTTTCCCAGGATCACACAATTTGGCTAAGCGGGGACGCTGGGATTTGAGCGTATGTTTTCACTTGGCATTATTCAGCCACACGAGGTATCTGCACCGTCTCTACTTTTGCAGAAAAAAACATTGTTTGGTGTATTAATAAAGAGTGGTCATTAAAACTTGCATGTCGAATTTGGAACCACATGCTAACCAACCTGATACTACATAAGACATGGCTGTCCAAATAGTTAGATAACCCCTATGTTATTCAATCGCAAAAGAGCAAGAAAACTCATTTTTATGTTGGTGTAACTGGCATTCAGTGACTTATTAAACAACACTTGTTTATGCCGCCATGCACAGTAAAAATAAATCTACAGATAAGCTTCCAATAGGACTCCGTGTTACCAAGGACGCACTGCTTTACTATTAATCATTGTTGTTTTCAAATATGAGTTCAATTGCAGCAACTGAGGAGAACCAGGACACCCTTAACAACAACAAAAAAAGCATTTTCAATGCAATAGGTCCCGCTTTTGCCACAGTTTGAGCTATTGGCATTATAAATGACAATGCATTTTATTTGTGTTCAGAAAACCTACATAGTGTGCGTTTATGCATAGCTTGCAATTTTCAAAACATAAATAAAATGTATTGCTATTTATGACGCCAATAGCTCAAACTCACGCAAATGTGAGACCTATTGCATTGCAAATGCTTGTTTTACTTCCTCCAGAGGAGATGGTTCAAAGCAGAACATGGGATGCGTCCCTTATTTGTGGAGATGCTATCTCCAGCCTGATTCAGCAACAAACTTAACACAAAGAGACATCTCATCTAATCCATCCAGGCTTTGCTTACTCATCTGGGAAGATCAATTTATTTGATCCTGGAAATGTATATTCTACCATCTCGTAAGATTCGCTCCATCAATGAATTCTAGGTTTCCTAAGCTGTTCAGCTGTCTCCTTAAATGAACCCGAGCTGTTTTACCCCCTCCTCCCCCCAACCTCCCTCCCTAGCTATAAACAACGCTGCATTACTAACAAATGATGGGAAAAAATCATTCAGCAACTCCAAGTGAAAATCTTCGCTCTCAAATAATCAAAAATACTTTTTCTATTGACAATGAGAATATATTTTTGTATGTCTTATTTCAACTGGTTTTTTAGCTTTTTATACCAAATAATAGATGCCTGTACAGGCTTGATCTGGCTACTTTTTAACTACTGTTTGGCTTCGTGTGTTGAGTCACATGCCATCCAAGGATACAAGTATTCAATATTTTTTGTATGTATAACCCCACATCAACAAACAATAAATGAACGGAAAGGAACAGGTCCAGACTTATCAGCCCCACAGAAGTGGGATGTGGCACTTTTGCCCCTTGGAGGTAAAGGGCATGATACTGTTGCACCACATCCGCCTGCAAACGATGGGTTGAAAAGGCCTCCAGAGCCGCCTTTGCTTCGCCATGCCACAACCAGCAGCCAATCAGTTGTGGGGTAGGGTGCCCCAGGGCTACAGAATCCACAAGAGCTACAGGAAGGGATACCTGGCAACAGAAACATAAGCCTCAAAGGCTGGTAGTACAAATGCGATGTGCGTGCTGCAGCGTCCCCTAGAAATGTGCGTTCTCTGGAGCAGCCCCTTACTACAGTTTGAAAGGACCAGAGGTGATCGAGCCTGAAAATGAACAGGGAACGCCGAGCCAGGTGTCGGGTAATAGACGCTAAGAGATAAGCGCGAGCCGGACCAGCTACATATTTGTCAAGTAATTATGACTACATCATGTAAACACAGAAAAAAACGTTTCACATTTTTAAAAAAGGTTTCCTTGTAACGTGGGAGGGTTTCACTTTAGTACATTAGTTTATTTCTGCTGCACTGAGAGTAATTTGCTAGAAGTGATGGCTTCTAAAGATAAACTCAAAAACATTCATGCCAGCACCCAGACCGCCCTGACGATGGTGCAACAGTGAACCAATTGGCAAACTAGGCGCCACCTGCCGCCTATATGTAGCTAACAGAGGGGATTTTATACAGCGCACATTGTAAACTGATTTAGTTGCCGTCATATGAGCGGATGAAGGAAAGGTGGCATAGTAAAATAGAATAATAATATAGGATCACACAGTTTGTTCATGTGAAGTGAAGAAGCCAGGATTGAGCACCGGTATTCTGGATTCAATAAGCGCAATCCAGCCATTAATCTTTCATGACGTGGGTGTCCTGTGAAAGATTTATGCATTTTGGATGACCCCCTCGGGCTTCGGCGGTGGCATACCCTCTGCAGCAAGACAGCAGACAGGGAAGGAGGGTGGGAGCTCAGGTTAGGTCTGTATAATCAGGTAAGAGCGTGTGTGGACGAGCAGAGCTATAGGAAGGCTCGGCTCATTTTGGGCTTGAGTGTACTAGAGGACCTTAAGTTGGGCTCAGCCAGAGCCAGACACCAGGCAGTGGCTCTCCAACCGCTAGAAAGGACCAATCATGGTTTACGCAAGTCTCCCTCAACACTCTCTGCTTACACAATATGTAGATCAGATGTAACCTTAAGTGGTACCAGAAGTCTAAAGCAACGAGTGGAGGGAGAGCTTACATAAGGGATACAGGAAGTGGTAGTAGTGCACAGAAGATTAAAGTCTTCACTGTAGGATCACTACCTGTGTACATACAGTGACACCATTCTGATCATCTTATTAGAACCTCTATGGAATACACAAGTGTTTCAGGATGGATACAATCGGTACTCGTTTACCAATGTCTCAAGGTTGTATATAAACTTTATGTTTCTCCCATCTATTGAACTATCAAATAGATCATTATGGGTCTACATTCCCACGCTACCATAAGTTTAACAAAGCAATCAGCCACAGGTGGAGTACACCTATGAATCACACAAAAGATACAGTCCTCACTAAAGGCTTAAGGCTAAAAGATCCATCCAGAAGGCCAGCCACCTTAAAGAGCACAATGGCCTTCAAAGGTTGAAGGCCCTCCCCTAGCAGAACTCATCCTGGAGCTGGTGAAGGAGACTCCAGAGAGAGTGACATTCACATATATTCCGCCATCACGTTTCCAAAAATTTCCAGGTGTCCACTTGCATGTCTAAGGCAATAACTGTGGTGTGGAACAGAACAAAAGAAAAAGATTAGGATCCCGTTGAGGTCATAACTTCCATTGTTTTAGTTATACTGCACATACCAATGACCTCTCGGTCCTTGGCCAAAAAGAACATGCGGAAAGAAGAATTGGCTATTGAGGTCTATATGTTTAGTGCTGCCTACGTCAGTAATTCTGCCTGCGCTAAAGCGGTCTCCTTCTGGATGCCCAACAATAAACATTACAGAAAATCAATACAAGGCAAAGATATATATTTTTTAATTCTTTTTTTCTGTAAATTTGAATGCTATCCATCCGCAGAAAATTGAAAGGAAGATGGTCTACGGCCCGATCATTTTTATGGAACGTGCTTATTTACATTTTAACTAAGACAAAAACATATTCATTAACTGGACGTTCATTGTTAGCTAAAATTAAAGTTTGACTTATTTGAATGGAGGTGTAGTTATCATCCATCAACTTCTACAATATTGAGTGCTTCTGTTTCGCTATCTTGGTTGTGCAAGTCTAACTTTGTCTTTCTTGCATGCATAACAGATGGGATGAGCAAACTGAGTGGTCCAATAGTGGGTATACATGTGGGTGTCTTTGAATATTTCCCGGATGTCTGGGTTCTCGCTGGAAAACAAAAAGATCCATTCAAAATGGAAGATAACACTGAGGCAATTGAGGGTCTGGGGTACACCCTGAAGACATTTGTTACATGTAGCCTTGAAGTGATTCGTTTTAAAATCTTGCTGGTTCTGGAGCAATCCCAAATGGATTTCCTGTTGTTCAACCTCTCCATGAATTGCATACAGTTTCAATTTGGAAATCAAGGTAAGAACCATTCATGTTCCATCACTGTAAACCACTTATGGTGCAGCTTCAAATGTTGAGCGCAGTCTGCAATGGCCTGGCCCTTCAATGGAAAACTCAATGAGAGCTGTACGAAAGTGAGGCTTCCCGTAGTCTGTAGCAGAAGGTCTTGCCTTTTGAGCATTGTTCTAGCCTCACACAATTGTACTGGCAGTTTCACATCCAGTGGCCAGTGTCACCAGAGGCAATTCTCATTGAAGGCTGGCTCACATATTCTGACTTCCTGGAGCCTCCAAGTCTGCTCCAACCGAAAGCAAACTTTTTGTATCAGTCTTTTGACGTTCCTACACAAATGTATGTCATTACATAGCATACTAATACCATGTGTGCCATTACAACACGGGTATTACTACGTGATATCAATGACAACGACATGCCATTACATCGCATACTGTTACCACGAGTATGCCTTTACCACGTATACCATTACAACGCAAAGGCATGCGTGGTAAAGCTATACTCGTAGTTAAAGTTTGCAAGGTAAGTGACAACTCTACCCCTACACAACACACTACTCCCACCCCTACACTACCCCTAACCCTAAAACCCTACAACACTACCCCAACCTCTACACTACCCTAAAACACTACTAATTACAACACTACCCACACTACTCCCACCCCTACACTAGCCTAAACCCTAAAACACTAAGACACTACAACACTACAACACTACCCCCACCCCTAGAGTACCCTTAACCCTAAAACACTACTACACTACCCACACTACTCCCACCCCTACACTACCCTAAACCCTAAAACACTAAGACACTACAACACAACTTCCACCCCACCCCTACAGTACCCCTAAACCTAAAACACTACTACACTACAACACTACCCACACTACTCCCACTCCTACAGTACCCCTAACCGTCTCCTGATTGTCTCTTGGCACTATATTCTTACTTGATTGTGACACTATTATGCTACTCTCCTACTACCGACCAATATATGATACACTTTAGTTTGTTGAATCACCCTCCCGATGCCCCCACCCCGTGTTCTCTCTATCCTAAGAAATTGGTATAAGCCATCCCTACATCCAAAGTTTACCTGAACTCTATTGTAGCGGGATCAATGACTTGCGTCGTCTTATATTACTTGTTACCTGATTGTATATCGGTATGTTTTCTGTACATTACTGTTATCCTATTATGTTAGTGACCATTATACTGCTCCCATTATTTCTGTTCAGTCCTGTTGCCCCTACCCCTGTCTCTGTGAAGCTCTCTGATATCTGTAAAGATCTTGTTCGCGCTATATAAAACTTTGAATAAATAAATAAATAAAACACTACTACACTACAACACTACCCACACTACTCCCACCCCACCCCTAACCTTAAAACACGACTACACTACAACACTACCCACACTACTCCCACCGCTACACTACCCCTAACCCTAAAACACTACAATACTACCCACACTACTCCCACCCCTACACTACCCCTAACCCTAAAATACTACGACACTACAATAATACCCACACTACTCTCACCCCTACACTACCCCTAACCCTAAAACACTACTAGACTACAACACTACTCCCACCCCTAACCCCAAAACACTACTACCGTACCCTAAACCACTACTCCCACCCAAAGCACAATCAGCCTTACCTCTTTCCTCGTGGTTCCAGCGTCGCCGTCTCTGCTCCCAGTTCCTGCGTCATCAGAGGTGTACGTCGTTGTGAGGAAACAGCCTCAGTTTCCTCACAACTAAGTGGATAGCCATTGTATCGCATGCGTTGTAAAATCGCATGCGATGTAATGGTATGCGTAGCTTTTACTACGCATTGTAACATCGCATGCGTTGTAACTCATTCGATGTAATAGCAACGCGTAGTAAAAGTTGAGTTGTAATGGTTGTTCCCCTTCCTACACAGATTATCTTTATTCAATTTATTTAAACATCTTTAGAAATATTTCAACTGCTGAGCACGCAAGTAAAGATTTATGTTTCTCTTAAAAAATGTGAAATTGTGTTTGTTTTTTGATTACTCAGAATAACATTTTGTTAATGTTAACAGTGTTCCATCTACATCGGTTATTGCACATCTTTATTCTCATCCCGTGATCTAGTCAGAAATCGTTGGGGGACAGACTGAAGCGAGACCATGTTCAATCAAGACATTCACCAAGTGACAGGGCGGCATCTATTTGGAGAACATTTAGTACTACTCCTGGTACCCAAAATACACAGGTCCTAGGGCATAACACTGTTAGAGTGCAAACGTTTTTATTACGAGAACTGGCACTCTCTGGAATAAAGAACAGTATTTCGTTTTGGAACTGGTGTTCAGGACACACAGGAATGGATTTTCTCCACACGCCCATAAAACGGGCTTAAAGATAATAACATATATGTAAATATGCAACTTGGAGATTACATCTGCCTTTGAATTTTTAGTCCACACTTTAGCTTCACCCAACTAAATCAGTATTTAAGAACTGTGTAACTTTACCTACAGTAAAGGTACCTATACTTCTGGTGCCAGTGCATACTTTTGAACCATCAACTAGCCACTGTTGTTACAGAACCTAATCCTGTTGCATGTTTTACTTGCCCACAGAAGAGAAACTTGGGATAACGTCAGAAAACAGCCATGATTTGGCTTTTCAAAACGAATGTGGTCACATAAGAGGGAATACACGATTTTAACTCACTCATCCCCTGGTGAGTGTTGAAGGCCCTACCTAGGCACCTCAAGAACCCGATAGTATTTTTTTAGGAATACTTACAAGAATTAAGTGATTAAAATAGTCTTTATTGAAACAAAACTACAACCAACCAACCCCCAGGCAGATTAGTCCGTTTTTGACCATCACAGGATTCTTGAATTCACAACTCCAGAATGGAACGAGGCTGCCAAGCAATACAAAATATATCCCCCTTTCTTCATATTAGATAAAAGAACATTGTAATACAGAAAGAAAATGCAACCTGAGCACACAACATATTATAATACTTTTTTTTCTCAACTATATACAATTACTCTATGTCATAAGTTATAGGTAATAAAAGTACATTATGACATCAACTATACAAAATTAATCATAGGATTAATAATATAAGTAATCATCCAACTTGCTTGGCCTCTTCATCTCTCGCATTCCCACACTTCCCACAGTAACTTGGGCTCCATCAGTTGTTATTTTTCCGCTGTCACTGTACAAGTGTGTGCATGTTCGACAATTGCACTTTGTGACCTTTCTGGCCTTCAATTTTTTCCCATTTTCCGGCCAAGCAGTGTTTCCCTTTACACTGCTTGTTTTCTGAAGACGTCACCCTCCTCATAACCGCGACGACCTTTTTTCAGCTGGTCATTGTACCTCTCTACACAATAGCTCTGCTATTCCTTCCCTCTCCTTCAGTTTATCATATATCATCGTCCTCACACGAGAGGTTCACTCTTTCCATCCAAGCAGGGGTCACGTTGGCACAGCAACCCTTTCTCTCAGCAAGTGAAACGGTGTTTCACCTGTAAGTGAGCGTGGTGTGTTTCTATAACTCCAGAGCATATTTTTAATTTAATTCCTGGAGTCTAGTCCAGACTCCACAGCCAGGTATACGCATTCTTTCAATACTCTATTGAGAGGCTCTATGAGAACATTTTGGCAGATATGGTATGCCGTTGTCTCTCTGATGACGGATAACTTGTTTCTGCAAAAAGTCTTGAAATTCCTCAGCCACAAATTGCAAACCATTGTCTGACAGTAGCAATTCCAGTCACTCTTCTCTCTTATAACACCTCCTCTCAAAACATTACAACATCCGATGCTCTAATCTTCTTTGTGTAAGCCACCTCCAGCCACTTGGAGTAATAGCCCACCAGCACTATGGCATACTTGCCTTCTAATCCTCTACAATGAAAATGGCCACATATATCTATTCACAATCTTTGCACGCCCTAGATGGAAATTCCGGGGCTTTGATGGGAGTATCACCCATGGTATGGGATTTATCACTGCATGCACACACAAGACAGTCCTACACAAACCCTTCCATCTCCCAATCCATTCCTGGCCAACAAAAGTCCACTTGTGTTCTCCTTTTCATGGCAGACATCAAGCCATGCCCCTGACGCATCAATTCCATTAGTCTCGAGCACATACCACCTGGAACCACCAACCTTCCGCATTTCTTAACAATACCATCCCCACCGACAACTCAGGCCAAACCTTCTTATAGTCACATAACTCTGGCCAGTCCACCCTATTCACACCATTGGTCTCCGCCAAATTGGAAAGGACCAGTTGGAGAATTGTCATCTGACAATGCAGGGCTCCATTCGTGCTCAGAAAAAGCACCTCTGCACAACGCTTCCACACTAGCTTCTACCAATCATCATGCTCTGGTTTATTCTCACACTGAAACGTGAGAAACAGCCTACATTCATGTTTTTTGTGCCCAGAAAATGTTCAATTTCAAAGTTGTATTACTGCATACAGTAGTACCATTTGGCTAATCTGAGAGTTGCTTTTGGTGCACCTCTTTTTAAAAACACTTCTATAAGGGGCTTGTGGTCGGTATGTAGCTCAAATACAATCCACCATAGGTCTTAAAATGCTGCACACCCCACCAAAAAGCTAATGACTCCTTCTCTATGGTAGACTATGTCTCCTCGGCTCGTCTTCGAGTACATGATGCAAATGAGACCCCCCTTCTGCTGCATCAGCACTGTACCAAGACCCTACATGCTAGCATCTGCAACCATTATGGTCATGTCTTGTGGTTCAATAATTTCAAAATCACTGCTTTGACAATGGCCTCCTTGACAGACTCCAACGTCAACCGACATTCCTTGGCACATTCGTACCACGCTCCTTTCTTCATGAACAGGCACAACCCCTATACCTTGTTTGAGAAGTGTTCTATAAATTTGAAATGGTATTTGAATAGGCCAAAAAAGGAGCAACACTTTTACGTGTCTGTAGGCAAAAGCACCTTTTCAGTAGCCTCAACCAACTTAAGTTTGGGGCGAATACTATTGCAAAATAATGTGTGCCCTAAGTACTCCACTTCCTACGCACCAAGCTTACACTCCTTCTTGCTCACTATAAATCCTACACGCTCCAATCTTTCCAGTACCATTTCCAACACAATATCATGCTCCTCTTTGTCTGGACCCCACACCAGGATGTCATCCTGAAAGAAGAACACATTAGCCAATCCCTTCAAGAAACTTTGCATCACTCGCTGAAGTATCGCTGACATGGATGCTAACCCTTAAGGCATGCATACAAACTGAAACACCCTCTCAGGTGTTATAAAGGACATCAGATGTCTTGACTCAGAATGTAAACACACCTGATGGTATGTCCTTATAAGTCCTAAAACGTGGAAATCTTGGGCTCCATGATGTTCATGAGCAGCTCGTTGATGCATGGAAATGGATGGCGGTCATCCCAAATACATTCCTACAGATCCCTTAGGTCCACACACATCCTCAACTTCCCATTGGATTTGGTCGCCAATACAACCCAACGGAGCCATTCAGATGACTCTAATGGTTCAATAACCCCGGATGTACACAACCGGTTCAACTCTACCCTCAATTGACCCCTCAACGCCAAAGGTACGTTTCTCACTTCATGTGAAGATATCCTTTTTTCAGGATGATTCAACGTTCAAACCTTTTTGGGCACCCCAAATGATTAGCAAATAATCTGGGATGTTTCTTGCTCCAGAACTCACTGTTACTACTGTCTTTACTCTCAGTGAGCAGTAATTTGTCTGGGTGATTGGGGTTTTAAATTATCCCTAGGGTTTTTTACTCCTTCTACCCCAGCAATGTTTTCCCTTTTTCAACCGCATAGACTTTTGCAGATGCAAATTGTTCCTTACTGACTTATGCAAAGTGTTCCTTATATTCGAATGCACCCATAAATTAACTCACTATGGGTAGTTTCACGCCACAGTAACCTTCATGCTCTATATCTGCATGGAAAAACTCTAGATCAGATGCTCTCTCTCCACATGACTTGCTCTATTAGGCTATATGGCGAAAATGAATTAGCTCACATTTCCTTGCCACTGATCCTTACTTCTGATTTTGGAGATCGATATCCATCCTTAATTTTTCTATTGGCACATTCTCTGCTTTTGGACTTCAAGCGGGGCACCTTTCTCTGCTTCTGGACTTCGTGCAGGGCACATTTCTCCCCTTCTGGCCCTCGAGCCCAGGGCTCGTGTGGGGCTTGTTTCTTCGCTTCTCCTGTCCCAATTATTTAAAAAACAAATATTTTGCCTTGCTGTAAATCTAGTGATCAGACTTGCAGCTGATCAGGCTCCACGGTCACGCTGCTTCTGATCCTGTTCCCTTTCAATTTCTTCAGTTTTTCTTCTGCCCGTCGCAGTTCGTCACGACAAATGCTTTTATTGCAAATTAAGTATAAGGGGTTGGCGATTCAGAGTTGGAGGATCAGTATCCCATCCTCATCAGTAATTTCGGGAATAATCACCAGAATTAAGTGATTAAAATAGTCTTTATTGTAACATGACTACAGCCAACCCACCCATGGCAGATCAAGTCTGTTTTTCTCCATCATAGGTATGAGGCTGCCACTCAATACATAACATTAGCCTGTGCATAAGCAGTTTGGGTATCTCATGTCTGGGGAGACTTTTTTTCAACCCAGTTGTTGTGGAGACACCTACATACTGCGGACTGCAGCCGGCTCTTATTTTATAAAGCCTTACATCTATAATTCTGACCAATGTTTTCAAAGAGAAAAACACGTTTCTGTAAAAACAGCACCTGAACCGGTAGCCTGGTCAGGCCCAATCCCCTCTAATAAAAAATATAATAGAAACCTGCTCCGTGTCTGCCTTTTCCTGCATGTAAATGCAACCGACTGGCTTGCATTGAACGTGGAGTTTCAAAGAGTGCAATATAGCCTTTACACTGTTTCTGAACGTATGTGGGATCAGAATGTTCTTTGTCCTTTTTTAGCCTGCACTGTAAAAGAAACAATGGCCCTCTAGAGGGTAGTATTTGAGAACCTAGGTTTCGAAAACATCTTTTATATTACCATTGTGTTCCCATAACATCTTACATCAAATTAACCACTGCATACTATAGCCAAATATATATATCTATATCTATATATATCTATATATATCTATATATATCTATATATATCTATATATATCTATATATATCTATATATATATATATATATATATATATATATATATATATATATATATATATATATCCTTGCTCCAAAAACACCAATAACACGAGTCACTCATGCAGCGGGTGCTGTTTCCGTGGTGGTGTCCCACGATAACAATGTTAGCTCCAATCTCTTCAAATAATACCCAGCCGGGTTAGAAGAAGTACAGCACTCTCGGAGTTCCAATAGTCAGCAAAAGGTAGTTTTTATTACCAAAACAAATGCGTTTCGGGAGAAACTCCTTTCGTCAGTGTTCAAACGAACGCGCGCGCGCGGCATCATTAAATACATCTTTTGTGGGTGGTAAACACAAACATAGGACTGCTTCCGAAATTTCAGTTTAAGCGCCATCTTTGAATGTGCATATTATCTCTATCACAAGCCACCTCAATATAATCCTGCCGTGTATCGGCAAAGTCAACATCGGATTAGTGACACAAACAGTTGCGTTTCTACATGGGTTAACGAGATGACTCATCACTGAATTATGATGTCGAAAATGTTCGACATCATTTCCACATAATAAGTGTGAAATTTAACAATCATATATGATTAATATCTTGCCGTGGATCGGGAATTGCAGCCTTTTTAGACCGCCCAACAATCAAGATTACCGAGATATTTTCAACTGTGCCCATGTACTAACATTTTCACAACATTGTATAACCACTACAAACAATTCTCTTTTTGAAAACAAATTAGCCCTCATAACAAATACATTATAGATTCAGAATTCAAGAAAAAAATTAATAAATCACTTTTACATTGAGATTATCACACATATGCCATTATTATTCGGAGTTAACGTTCCAATAACCAGTGTTCCAAATTCATCCTAAATGAGATGACATTTCTTCTCCCATATTTAGACCTCCCGGTGCCTTAGTCTCTAAATCGATTATATATCGAGACTCTAGTCTCCTGAGAATCTGTAATCTGCTGCCATCCCTTGGCCTTTCGGGGACACAGTCCAGGCAAAAGAATCTCAAGAGATCCCTATTGCTGTTGTGCTTGATTGCAAAATGTCGGGCGACAGGGTATGAAAAATCTTTATTAGCAATCGCCCGCATATGTTCGTAGCACCCTTAATTTCACTGGATTGATGGTACTGCCAACATATCTTAATTGGCATGGACACATCAAGCAGTAAACTGCATGGTCTGTGTGGCAAGACATGAATTTGTTAATTCTTTTTCCCCCTTTACAGCCCCTCACATCGAATGTTAACGTTCGCTTACTCGATGCGCAGGCTTTACACTTGCCACAAGGAAAAAAGCCCTTGGCATCTTTCAATGTCCCTTGAACCTTTCGTGTGGATTTTAGATGACTTTGAACCACACAATCTCGTAAAGATCTCGCTTTTTTTGAAAGTGATCAAGGGGGCAACCGGAATATCAGGACCAACAATGTGGTCAGTTTTCAAGATATGCCAGTGTTTTGTCATAATAGATCTTAGCCTGAAGGAATTGGCTGAATAGGTGGTAATCATAAGGAATTTTCCGTCAGTTTGTGGACGTACTACTTTTTAAATAGTGAACCTCGATCCAATTTCCTCACCCTATTCAGTGCATCAAATAGAAGATTTCGCTTGTATCCTCTATCAGAGAATCTGTCTAAACTCTCACTGGCTGCTTTCTCAAAATCCTCTACTGAAGTACAATTACGTTTTAGCCTAAGAAATTCCCCATATGGGATGCTATTTATAAGTCTTCGGGGGTGGCTACTGGAATCGTGAAGTACGCTATTTCCTGCTGTGGGCTTACGCGTTTGTTTTGGTAATAAAAACGACCTTTTGCTGACTATTGGAACTCCGAGAGTGCTGTACTTCTTCTAACCCGACTGGGTATTATTTGAAGAGATTGATATATAGATATATATATATATATATATATATATATATATATATATATATATATATATATATAGATTGGAAATTCACCCTGGCACATAGGGAGGGAGAGTAGCTCGTTCTATAGCCTTCAACCGACTCCCTGCTCCTCGCCACCAATCCATGAAACCTGATCACATTCCAACTTACCACTACATGTGTCTACAAGGAACTGTTCACACTGAATGTATAAACTACATACCATTACATCATAATACTCAGCAAGCTGAAGCCCTGACTGAGCTGTAACATCTTCTACGTTTACACACATGGTGGCCTCTGCTGAGTGAGGCGTGTTAATTAAGACGGAGGATTTTACCTACATACCACCTGGGACCTCCAGCAGGCCCCAAAAACGTGTTCCACATATATTACTTTAACGTCATCTATCTATATAGGCAAGCGCATCAGCGCCCCACATAGGTGTAGTAAGAGCTTTTTAAATGCAGCAATACAGTACAACACAATATGCTCAAATAAATAGCAGAGCACATCTTATCTAATTTTGTGCTAAAAAGAATCAACACACGTTTGACCAAAAGATCACACACCTTACTACTGCCATTTATTCAGTTAACTATGTCGATTACCATGCCATGCTTTTTAACCATCCTTGGCTGCTTCCTCTGAAATTGTCCAAGTTTAACTGATTACTTATTGCATGTCTCCATATTGCATTTCCCGGTGGACCTCCCAAATGAATGGACTGTATTTCTCCTTGCATCCTATGTCTGTCGGCACATACCCATGAGCAGCTACACAGATGTGGCACAGGGCTACCCCTGCTGAACCAAGCATGGAGAAAAATTAATCTTTTGTGGGGGGGGGGGGTTCTGCATAATCTACACGAATGAAAGGTATAAAACTGATAAAATGGCACCTCTGCACGGCTTTCTTTTGTCCAGGATGCCAGTTTTAGTCTTCCTACAAGGAAAGGATCTTGGCTTGATTTGCTAGTCAGTGGCCACCATTCTGTACACAAACAGTGTTATCTGACAGTTTAGTTGAACTTCAAGTACATAATTTTCAAGTAGTTCCATCTGCCCCCTCATTGCCCCCTTTATGAAGCAGGAGGAGCCTAATTGGAACGACATCTCTGCTACACTTGAGACCTAGCGAATTTGTTTCATGAGGTAAAATGTACATATTGCAGCATATAAGTAGGCCTAGAACACACAATGATGTAAAGCAATGCAAGGTCCCTTGCCAGTTGCCTAATCTGTGTTTCTACGGCTCGCCAATGGTCCTCTAAATTGCTTCAATGGGCTAGAGTATAGCTCATTCATTCTCTGGTCTCAATGCCATAAATGCAATTTAATCAAATCTTCTCCTTCCGGGAATGGCGGGACGGAGGCTGTGAGACTTTGGCAGACCTTTATCCGGATGACTCCTTTGTGTCTTTTCAGAGAGCCACGGAGGCCTTTGGCCTGAGCAGGGGACAATATTTACACTATAGGGGACTCCAGGAGGTAGCGAGGACAACCTGGCCCCAGTTCCCAGAGGCGCCACCGCTGACGCACACCCTTAACATCCTCCTTTCCTGCGGTGGGGGAAAGCGGTTGATATCCCTACTGTATTCAGCCATGCGGCGGGATTCGGCCCGCCGACCGCGCCGTCCTGGGCGGCGGATCTGGGGATGGCTTTGGAGCCGGGACAGCGCAAACGTATCGGGCTTCTGACCCGGAAAGTCTTGTGTAATGCACGGTTCAAGTTGATCCACTTTAATTTTATGCATCGCACCTACATGACCCCGGTATCCTTGCAGCGTATCTCCGCAGACAGGCGAGATGACTGCCCTAGATGTGGGACGCTGAGGGCTGGGTTCTTTCATCTGGCCTGGGAATGCCCGCAGGTCGGTTACTTCTGGAAGGAGGTGGTGGAACACGTCGGCCGTGTCACGGGCCTCCGGATTAATCTGGAGCCGCTTCATTGTCTCCTGGCGTTGGTGCCCAAGCCCAAGAAGAGGAACTTGTCCTATAAGTTCCTGCAGTTGCTGTTAGTGTTGGCTCAGCGGCGCGTGGCTATCACTTGGATGGGGCAGAGGGCCCCTGCACTGTCCCTATGGCTTAGAGATGTTCGGGAGTGGTCACTGACTGAAGAAACACACATGCAGCGCATGCGACGCGATGAGAGACTGCAGGAGGACCTCCTGGCTTGGAGGGTGATGTGTGCTGAGGGGATGCCGGATAATGACTCGGATGCCACTAGTGCCGAATTGTTCACCCCTGAGGGTTCTGATTCCGAAGAGGATGTGGTGAGAGGTACGACAGAGGGACCTGTGTTGGGGTAGTGCCCCAATGGGCGCGCACTGATGTTCCCTATCTTGTAACCCTATAAATTGTCTTGTGTCCCAGAGAAATGACTGTAAGTGTGAGGTCTGCACCCTATCGGGCCGTGAGACAGTAACCTGACTCTTGCATGTACTCTATTGACGATGCCGCGTTTTTGGGGTGGGGGGGTGGGGTGGGGAGTGTTTAGTTGTTGGGTGTTTGATGGGGTTCGTATTGCAAAACCACCTGTGTGGATGGGTGGTAGGTGGGCTACATGGAAGACATGGAAAAAGGAATGAATGACACGAATAAAGGGGGGAAAATGAACACAAAAAACGGAAACTGCGGTTGTTAGAAATCCTGGCGTGTTTATATAATTGGTTATGTTTTTCTCTGTAGCATTCCTCAATGTTACGCCGCCCGGCCTCCGGGATGTGGGCCAGAAGGCTGTGTCTTATCCTGAATGTGGACTTTGGTCAAATTTGAATCAAAATGCCTGTGTTTTGGATGGGCCTGGAATATGTCTTTTATGTTCCTGTTTTCCGCAATAAACCTATATATATATTTTTTTTAAATTAAAAAAAATCATATCTTCAGCATAAGGCTTCTATAACACAGGGCTATAGAATGAGACCTGAGCCTAAGAGAGTGTCCGAGCAGGAGGAATTAATAATTGAATGAAAGGAGCTTTATAAAGCACTCGGATAATCCAAGGAGTGTCCTGGCATTCCGCACCACTGCCCACGCACACATAGAAGGCCTAATCTGTGTAGTCTTTTTTAAAAAACCATGTCTTCCGTCTCTTCCTAAACTGAGAAATAACTGTAATGCTCTGAATCTCAGAGGGAAATTTATTCCAAGCTGGCCGATCTAAAAAGGGGAAGGCTCTGCCGCCAGCTCTTGCGTGCCTGATTTTAGCAGCGCTGGTTAAAAAATACTTGGCTTAACTCAGGCAGGCATCTAGAGGGTACATCATAGAATTTGATACCTAAATTCCTCACAGGATTTGCTTGACACACTGAAAAGGGGATTTCAACTGGTCAGAGAGATTGCCATGTTTCCTGGGCCTTCGCTCCAAAATATAGCAGCTCTGTTTTTTATGCATTGCATTTGAGCTGGTGGTATGCTAGCCACTGGAGAACAGCTGACAGACAGGTTCAAATTGTTTTCACTCGAGAACCCTAAATTGCAGTTCCATGAAAACAATAGCTGGGTGTCATCAGCATATGCAGCATGAGAGATTATTTTTGCTCTGGAAACCTCTGCACGTAGAGTAAGGGAGATGTTAAATAAAGTAGGAACCCCAAAGGCTCTAAAGAACTGCTTGGTTTTAGTAATTTGTTACACCGCAAATGGTTGGGCTGTTTAGAGGACATCTGAAACTGTGTTACAAAGTTTTGACCTTTTTAACACAGAGCAAGACCTCAACCGTGTACAATGGTGACAATTTGACCATCTGTAGCTAAGATTTCTGCCTACCTCAGAACCAAGTTAAGTCATTAACTCATTTCAGGAGGTCATCAAGCCATTGAGTGAGGAGTTCCAGTTTTTCATAAACGTTGTCAAGTGTGAGTTTGGACCTAAGCCCTCACTGTGAAACTCATTACAATGTTACATAATAGCCACCAAAAACAATAGGTTAATATATTTGTCAGCGACCACATTGCATTTGAAAGCAGACTCAAGTGCGTTAGTATGAAAGGTGTTAGAGACTGGGTTTCTGGTTGACTGGGGTATGCACCTAAGCCAGGCAGAACCCACTACTCTTTTCAGGGTAAGGGAGAGTCGCACCCAAGATAACTCCTGCTCACCCCCTTGGTAGCTCGGTACGAGCCGTCAGATATATCTCGAAAGCAATGTGTAAAGCGTTTGCCCAACACACTCACACCAGTGACACAATAAACACACCACAAAAGAGAGTGCACAAAATATTATATAGAAAGGGCACGCCAAGCTTGTGACCTTAAGCGTGTCTCCAACAAGCTCTCGTCATGCACAGGCAGGATCGGGGCTCACAGCGCTGCTTTGATATCCGGCACGGATCCTCAAATGCACTATCAGTGGAGCTGTGGGACTCCCTTCGCCACCGCAGCATCTCTCTGGCTGGAGAGGCGGCCCCGATGGAGAAAGAATGCAGGGGAAATCCTTCTGGCGCACGGTGCTTTGCTGGTCCCCAGCCGTCTTCAGAACCAATACCAGTGCTCACCAAGCGTTGATTGGGACCAAAGCGCCCTCCACACGCTGACGTCTCTTGCAGAAAATACACACAGCTCTGAAACAAGCCCCTCACAAGTTGGAAGTAGTTTCAAGATAACAAGCCCAGTCCCTGGAGGGCACTGGGGGTGCACAAGGCAAGTAGATAGGCCAGCACAATCAGGGCAGATACAAGGTGCCTTTCTCTTCTGCAGCCCAGCAATCAGTAGGCAGTAGACAAGCAGAGTAAAGCAAGTAGTTCATATGGTGGGGCCTCCTGGCAGCACAGCATGTAGAGTCAGTAGCGTCTGGTTATAAGAGCCCCGCTCTTATACTCAAAAAGACTTTGATGTGCAGGCAACTTCAAAAGAACTTTCAAAGTGCACAACCCCTCATTCAATCCCAGCCCTGGCTCAAGCCAGCAGTAGGAGGTAAACACGCCCTGTTACACCCCAGCCATTCCTGTGTGATGGCTATTTGGAAAGCATGCACAAAGCCCAGCTATCACTATACCCTAGCCGTGGATTAGAGTCAGGCTGCAAAGCACAAGAGTCATAAGCACAGTTAAATGCCCACTTTCTAAAAGTGGCAATCCTACCAAAGTAATGAAAAATCCACCTACACCAATACGCAGGATTTATCACCACTATTCCATACATGGCAACACTATTCCTTTCAAATCAGAAATTATCACTTATAAACATGGAAGGGAATTCCTAATGCTAATCTATGAGAGGATTCAGAAAAGGGGGTGGTGATGGACAGAGCATCTGAGTTAAACAGAACACTCATACCCAGTCAAAAGATCAGGGCTTGATCCATCACCGTTTTTTAGCTCACTGCACCATCCCAGTTCAGAACCTGGCTACATGCAAATTAGTCTGTCCCAGGCCCAGTGCATCATGGGAACAGGGCATACCAAACTACCAAGCCAATTCTTTACTGGAAAGGAAACAAACTTCCGGGGACCGGTTTCTGGCATTACAGCCGTCTTCGGCCCGGCTTGCTTGAATCCTGAAGGTGCAGTGAGCAAGGGACTCATGTCTGAGCATACCCTGCCACTCCTATAGTGGCCAAAACGATTCAGAAAAGGGGGTGGTGATGGACAGAGCATCTGAGTTAAACAGAACACTCATACCCAGTCAAAGGATCAGGGCTTGATCCATCACCGTTTTTTAGCTCACTGCACCATCCCAGTTCAGAACCTGGCTACATGCAAATTAGTCTGTCCCTGGCCCAGTGCATCATGGGAACAGGGCAGACCAAACTACCAAGCCAATTCTTTACTGGAAAGGAAACAAGCTTCCGGGGACCGGTTTCTGGCATTACAGCCGTCTTCGGCCCGGCTTGCTTGAATCCTGAAGGTGCAGTGAGCAAGGGACTCATGTCTGAGCATACCCTGCCACTCCTATAGTGGCCAAAACGATTCAGAAAAGGGGGTGGTGATGGACAGAGCATCTGAGTTAAACAGAACACTCATACCCAGTCAAAAGATCAGGGCTTGATCCATCACCGTTTTTTAGCTCACTGCACCATCCCAGTTCAGAACCTGGCTACATGCAAATTAGTCTGTCTCTGGCCCAGTGCATCATGGGAACAGGGCAGACCAAAATACCAAGCCAATTCTTTACTGGAAAGGAAACAAGCTTCCGGGGACCGGTTTCTGGCAGTATGAGTGTTCTGCTTAATTCAGATGCTCTGTCCATCACCACCCCCTTTTCTGAATCGTTTTGGCCACCACAAGCGTGGAAGGGTATGCTCAGATGTGAGTCCCTTGCTCACTGCACCATCAGGATTCAAGCAAGCCGGGCCGAAGACGGCTGTAATGCCAGAAACCGGTCCCCGGAAGCTTGTTTCCTTTCCAGTAAAGAATTGGCTTGGTAGTTTGGTCTACCCTGTTCCCTTGATGCACTGGGCCAGGGACAGACTAATTTGCATGTAGCCAGGTTCTGAACTGGGATGGTGCAGTGAGCTAAAAAACGGTGATGGATCAAGCCCTGATCTTTTGACTGGGTAAGAGTGTTCTGCTTAATTCAGATGCTCTGTCCATCACCACCCCCTTTTCTGAATCTATGAGAGGAGCAGCACACACAGCGGCGAGAAACCACATAGACAGTCTATCACTACCAGGACATGCTGCGCAATAAAGCACGTCCTACCTTTTACCTACACGGTACCCTGCTCAAAGGGCTACCTGGGGCCTACTTTAGGTGACCTATATGTAGTTAAAGGGGAGTTTCAAGCTTGGCAAATAACTTTAAATGCCAAGTTAATGTGGCAGTTAACTGCGCATGCAGGCCTTACAGGGGCAGAGGCCTGAGACAAGTTTGAAAGGCTACTTCTGTTAGTGGCACAAACAGTGCTGCAGGCCCACTAGTAGAATTTAATTTACAGGTCCTGGGTATATGAGATACCACTGTACAAGAGACTTATAGGTAAATTAGATGTGCCAAACAGGTTTAACCCAATCATACCATGTTTATAGGGGAGAGCACATGCACTTTAGCACTGATTAGCAGTATTAAAGTACCCAGAGTCCTAAAGCCAACAATAACAAGTCAGAAATAAATACAGGAGGAAGGCAAAACGTTTGGAGATAACCCTGCAAAAAGGGCCAGGGCCAACAAAAGGTAAGACAAAATGCTCATGTCATTAAGTCGTAGCAGTGCTTCACTAAAAGAAGAAACGGGATTCAATAAGCACTCTTTGGCTTGCTTCCTTGGAGTCAACTATATCTGTGGCCAACTATATCAGTGGTTTAGTCTCCACTGAGCTGCAGACATCAATAAATACATGTGAAAGACACACATTATTAGTATGTATTTGGATTTACTTGTAATACGGACAGAACAACAAAGCATTCTCACCAGAGGGGACACCAACTCAAGAATCACCCTCTAAGATCTTGCACAACCAACAGCTCATTCTTGCAAGGATTATGTTGGCAGGGAAAGGACTAGTTCATAAGATACTGAGGAAACATGGCACAAAGAGCAAGCAATGGCTCCAAGAATAACACTATTCCATAGCAGGCAGAGGGCAATGCACATTCTATGATCATATAAGGAAAGCACAATTGAATAAGCAAAACCATGGAAACAGTTCAGAAACATCCAAAAATGAGAATTCATTAAAAGGTAAAACATTTAAAAATCATGTTTTATAATTATTTTTAATCACCCCTTCAACCTGTTTTTTCAGGTGGGAAAGGCAGCATGAACTATGCTTGGTGACATTTCTCACAACATAAAAAAAAAGACTTCACAACGTGTGAAGTCCATACGGCTCTGTGATTCTAGACTCTATGATTCTAGACTATCAACGCGCTCAGTTGTAGCCTCAAATTCGCCAACACTTATCTTCAGTATTCCTATAATCAACACACCATAAACACAACATAGCACATACAAATTCTACTCACTTTACCGCTCAAATCCATACACTCGTCAACTCACTCGTTGGAGATCAGAACAGAGACACACACAACCTGTCATAACAAACTAACACTGTGTGATTACTCACTTGCTGGTACTTCAATACTCTACAGTTCACAATATGCCTCCAGATACGTCTTGAAAGATCATTCTTCTTGCAGAATGAAAAGGAGAGCAACTGCCAAAAACACCATTGTCAATATAGTTAATACTTCTCCATATCGGACATATTTCTTTACCCACCACAAGCCTATAATGAAGTGCACCTCAATGTTTCCTGGATTATCACTGACCCAAATATCCAGAGGACACTCCAACAGGACAGCAGGGCCAACCGGCAGAAAGAGGAAGTAACAGCTATTAAGGTGGCACATCATCATATGAATCTTCTGACGCTCAAACTGTAGCACCACTCCAGATGTGTAGACACCAACAGGACTTCAGCACTTCCTTTAACAACCTCTAAGTGACCAATCCTCATTAACCGCTTTCGTCTTTGGAGATTTTCTGGACTCCAGATTCTCTTAGTGTCTCAACCATAGCTACTAACAACCGACTCCACACATTGCAGCCGCTCTCACTCTTGACTGTGGACTTCACTCGATGGAGTTCACTGTCCATTACCATATTTTAGCTGCTAATGTAACTTCGGACTACAATATCCTTGAAGGACACCCGGTCTGATGCTCCTTACCACTAGTTGCCGCTCCTTGACAACTTACTAGGCTTCTTGATAGACCAAAAGGTATTGATGAAGTATGTTACTTTTATTAAATTTATTTGGTTTCCAGTTCCTTAGAGCTTAAGGCTGTCTACACTATCCTTGTCACCCCTTACTACAGTGAATGTCTATGCCCCATGTATGTTCAGATCACATGCCCCATGCTCACTATGCCACTGGATTCAAGGTAGCCTGGCTGAGGGATGAAACTCTGAAACAGGTCCTAGGATGCTTGTTTTCAGTCCAGAGATAACCTGGCCTGGCAGTTTGGGCTGGACTATTCCCTAGGGAGCAGGGCCAAGACTGATTTGCATATGTCTAGGTTCAAACTGAATGGCATGGTGAGCGCAAAAACGATGGATTTAGGCCCAGATCTCTGTACTGGGCTGAATGTATGACATTGTTCTGCATTCGGTCTATAAATTGATGTTTTTGTAATATCCTGAATACAGCATGTTTTGAAGGGACAGCACAAGCGCTGCTTAGGAGAGACCTAAAAAGGTGGGTATCTTCTAGTCAGTAACCAGCATGGTGGCTAATTACTGCAAACATAGAAGCGCTCAAACTTACCTTTGACCCTAAAACTCCACTATTTCTACTGATAAGAAACCTGAGCCTTATACCTACCATATGGATCATATAGAGAAAATGCTAGATGTGTGTACCGCATAGATATGACAAAACAACAAATTTCTGATTTTGATGACGAAGCAGGAGTATACAATGAAAAGCTCCTCACAATGGATAAAGTTCTGCAGCTGACACAAGCGAAGCATGAGGACCTAAATGTCTACTCCCATAAAAACAACATACACATTGTGGGAGTTACAGAAGCCAGCAACACTGGGAGGATGAAGACATTTGTGGAGAGACTTCTCACTGAGACATTCAACAGATTGTAACTGTCCTCCCGATTGTTGTGGCAACCAGGCCGACACTACAAGGCTCATAACAGCACACTTACTAAATTAGAGACTGTGATGCTGGTCTTCAGGATGGTGTGTGTGAAAAGGGATCTACACACGATGGCAAATCTCGGTCTTCCTTCCCTGACTTCGTAATTTCAATGGAGAAGGCCAGGAGAGCATTTGATAATGTTACCAAAAACACTTCAGAAGATGCAAATGAGCCATGCCATGTTATAACCAGCCAGGCTGAAATTTCTTCACAGTGGCAACGCCTATTTCTTCATGAATACACCAACCAGGATATTCCTGAAGACTATAAGCAGTGCTGGAAGATAGCCCTGTGCATTGGCAAAAATAGTGTTAAGCAGAAGCAACAACAAAATTTACAAAATCAAAATCAATAAAATACATACACTCCCATGGAGTGCTAATAGAACAAAAAAGTACTTCCTTGAACGTAAGCTGTGAAAGGACACAAGTCATCAAATCAGAGGGTGGCAAAGAAGAAACGCCCCGGAGGTGAGGCAGACAGTCTAGGAGGAAAGTCATCAAAGAAGAAGCAGGGAAAGGAGATGGGGGGAGGAGAGTTTTTTTAACTTACTTAATTACAACATTGAACTAGTAACTTCATGATCTTTCGCCTGGCCTGACTAGAATCACCACAAACTTTTTACAATTGTATAGAAATTTCGGTTGAAGAATAGAAAACAAAATTGGAGTTTGAGGAATAGGTCCAAAGCAAAAAAGCGAGTTCTATTTAAATACGCCAGCTTCAGTCTTTACACAATGGATTATAGCGTCCTCATCATGTGCGATGTTATTAGCAGATGCAAAGCCATTCGCAGATACAGAGCCCAACTGTCCTTTTTCAAAATTGAGCCAGGGTTTTTTCTTCTTTTTTTCTTAGGTATTCCACAGTTTAAAAAACGTCAACGAAACAGAAGAGAGATAAAAACAGCACAGATGCATCTGCTAGTGTCAAGAGGAACAGTAGATGAAAGAATCCCTTCAATTCTCATTACAAGGGGGGAAAAATTGCTTGTGTTCCAACCCAGCGAACCATAAATTTCCATAGGAGGATCAGTGCTCCAAACGTACACCGTGTTCCATGACACAGAGTACATCAATGGAGGGACTCTTGCAAGTCCAAGTAAGTGAGGCAACGGCTTGTGATGTGGTCTGCCACGTCATGCCCAGGGTCTCTTGTTCTTGTAATAGGACTGCAGTAGTTTCATCATCCACTGTGTAAAAACTGAAAGGGTCCATATTCAGTTTGGTAGTAGTACCTTTTATATTTATTATGAAATTAATTAAATGAATTCGTACTTGTATAGCGCACTTATACCCTGAGTACGCATACCACTTTGGAACCCTTCCTGGCTTTTCCCTGTGAAGCCAGGCATCCCAGCGCTGTTGGGGCCGTTGTTGAGATTAAGCAAGCTATTGCCCAGAGTTGCAGAGTGGGACCATGATTAGAATAGGCACCGAGGCGAGAATGATCAGGTCCGAGGAAATTGAGCCCAAGTCCCGGGCCAGACCTCTCATCAGGGTCTGCCGCACTAACCATTGAGCCGCACTTCTCCACTTATCGGGGGTAATGTACTCCTCACGGTTGCAGTGGTCTGATGGAAGCCAATTTTCCTGGGTGTTTGTGTGCAAAGCTAAGGTGTGTTTCGTTTCAATGCCATATGCTTGCTTTTTAATGAATGCGTCTTTTCGTGAGAACGTACTATTACATACATTCCATTGAGGTAAAAATAACAATGTTTCCAAAGCATCCACGTGCAGACAGTTTTTGAGATTTTCAATGAGAAACATTGTAGCCCAAATGCCTCCACGTGCAATATGGTTTATTGTTGGGTGGCACTTCCACAGTGAACCAGAAAACAGAATCGCTCACAGAGACGGGGTGTGGAGTGGTACCATGTAAGCCGCACGTTTGATTCTCGGGAGGACTGACTCAGACTTTCATACTTCCGAGACAGGTAAGTGTATAGAAGGTTAAGCACAGTCGGCCAAGTTTACGTGCGGACAATACAAACGTTTGGTGCTTTTATTATCTTTATTGCTACATCCGCCCCCGAGGGGTCCGAGCCGTAGGCCCCCCCCCCCGGCGCCAGCTGTAAGGGACAGAAGTGAATGGAGCACCCCCGCGGCTGCCTGGAATCTTCCGGACACACCGAGCCCTGGCAGCTGCTCCGCATGAAAAGCCACTCTGTATTAATAACTTCCTGCAGGAGGAAGTAAAAGGCCGAGAGGGTATCGACTCCTAGCAGCCCGGGCGTGTTGGGGCCCGGCTGCGAGATGCTGAAGTGCTTTTAGCGTTCATCTGGGCCAGTGTACAGCCATCCGGCCGCCCCCACTCTTCAGAAGACCTTCATTCAATTTCCGCTCTGGACTGGCGTGGCAGCGTCACCCACCACCTCCTGAGAAGGCTTTGTCGCGGTGTACCGTAAAAGGCCTCGATGAATGGCGCGTGCTCACGTGCAGATGTGCACAGACCAAAAGTAATCCTCAGCACACAGAGCCTAGCGTAAACACCACAAGAGAACAACTTGTTCCCAGAGCGCCAGAAATGACATCACAAGCGAATGCATACAGTTCGGATTCAACACAAATATCAAGGCTGCACTTAGGGTCACTTGGGCTTCTCAGGAAACGGAGACCCTGCTCCCCATGAATTTCAAGAACAACGCTTACGTGCCAACATTTTAGAAGAGAAAAGTGTGAGATTAAAAAAAAAAAAACAACGTATTTTCCCCATCCACTTCTATTGATGCAGAGGCAATTTCAGGGGCGAGACAGCCAAAATAAAGCAATTTGTGATAATACATTTAAAAAAAACAGGGAATGTCCCGCCTGAATCGGACACTTATGGAAACCCAGTGAATTTGAATTGGGAGTCTCGTTATCCCACCCGCACCTAGAACTTGCTCTGTTACGTCAATCAGACTTGGCACCAAGACCCCATGTCCTGCAAGGTGCACTACGCCCTTGTCGAGTTACCGCCCCACAAAAAGGTGTTAACTATGGTGCTTTACTGTCATGCATGTGTTAAAAAAATCATCACATAGTAAATGTGTGGAGAAAAAAATCCTGCTGCACCTCCACCGAAGGTGGACCCATCTGCCCAAAAAACTGCAATCTATTCTAGCACAGGAGCAACACTAGGATGCTGTTCTGCGTGCAACGTGGCTAGCTGCAACCCCAATCTCCTTTCCTCCTACTTCTCTTTTAAAAGACAACTCTCTATTAGCCGCATGGCTAAGGCGGTTAAACCCCTCTAATAGTGAGAGTACAATTCAGAATATCACCAGATTAAATCGTTCTCCATTTCAATTGTAGGACACTACTCATAGCATGCGATTATCAAGTGACATTGTTGTCCACATATAATTATAGAAGGGTTTTTAGCTTGATTTCGAGACATGGATCATGACAAAAAAACTGATTTAAAGCAACACAAATACACCTGTATAAACTTTTGTTTTATATTTTTCGCTTTGTACCCTTTATGCCACACAATATACACTGTTGTAATGGTAGATAGGAGGGCATGTCAAATTAGGGGCTTCAGTCCTGAGGGAAGCAAGAAACACTAATGATATTTTAATAAAAATTAATATTACATCGATTTTTAAACTAAAACATAATTATTTTTAATAATTAAATAGGTTTTTATTTTAGAATGTTTTAACAATAAATATATTTATCTATATATTTAACTAGTTTAAATCATTTAATTAAGCATTATAACCTGTGGGTTTTTCATCTTAAATCACTACCTGATTTTCTATGGGAGGGAGTTGCAGTACCAATGGCTGGGTGCATGGTGCTGGCCTTACACCAGCTCTAAAGTGGAGTAATAAGAGGAATGAAAAGAGGATACTTTTCTCCAAAACAAATCTGGTCAGACATATTTGAGTTGCCCACCCTCAATTGTGCTACCACTCAGCCCCTCTTTGGATCATCACAGGCAGGTTTATTTGGCGAGGCAGAGTATGCACCTGGAGCTGGTTGATTATCTAACAATTCACCCTTGTTCAAAAGTACTGCTGGAGCTAGAAAATACCAAGGCAATTGTTCACAGTGGACGTCAAATATAGTGAGTGTATACAAAGCTAGGATGCAGTGACACCCTTTGATCTTACCACTATCAGTAGACCGTGCAGTGCAATAGGTATGCATTCATGGTGTGCGTGCGCAGAGGGGCAGCAAGTTGGCAGTAATTTTGCTAGTTTGTCAACTCTTTGGGTTTCAAAGGTGACCAGCAATACAGTTCATACTAGTTCTGGGCAGTGCTAATCGCTGCTTCCAACATGCATGTGCAACTTAAGAAGCATGCATGGACATGTAGCAATACCCATGACCTAGATGCACAAAAGCAATTCAGCAACGACTGCCTGGATGGTGTACCACAAATCTCTGCTGTGAGCCTCCACCAGAAACTGGTAATCAGTGGATAGCACCCTACAGTGAGACTTTGAGAGGATAACCACTGGACACTAATGCCTTTCAAACCCTTTGTTAGTGTTCAGGTTTCCGGTAGTCCGGAGGTTTTTCCCTCACGGTGACATGTCATAGTACTTTCATCCCGTCCCCAAGCCTCCAGTCTTTTTCCTAATGCAATACTAGCTATTTAGATTTGGTTCCTTCTCCCTCCTGCATACTCTTGGACCTAGGACAACTCAGGTTGCTCCCTGCTGCTTTAGTTTTCTCCTTGAAATTATAAAACTAACGCATGTGCGAGACAAGCTGTAGCACCATGTTTCGGCTCACACAGGAAGGGAATGTGCCTTC